>NC_086333.1:8500-24500 GCF_032445375.1 Bacillus rossius redtenbacheri | reverse complement strand
TTGGAGACCAAAATTGTGTTTTGTTGCTATTTACACGCTCTGCCATAAAAGATTCCTCTAACTTTTGACCCACTTCTTCTATGTTACTTACAAAATCTTGCACATCTTCCGGGAACACTCTTTGAGTAAGAATGTGGGTAAGTTGTTGGTTTTTACACTGAAAAGGGTTGGTAGAATTTATAAATGCATCTTTGAGTTTCAATACATTGCGATCCTGGCGTTTTTGGGCAGTATCTAAAAGCCCGTGGTGTTTTGTCTGTCCACCAGTTTTCATCCCAAGCAAAATTTCTGTCTCATTTAAAATTCTGTTCAGTTCGGGATTTACAAGGAAGAAACGATTTCTGGCATTATCATTTTGTGTAATACCTACCAGTCCTCCTTGCACTTTCAATTTACAGTTTTGGTGCTCTAAAGCTTCATCTGCACCTAGGGCACAGAAAGGTACGACATTAAAATTGACAACCCATTTTCCCTCTATGAAGTTTTTCCAGATATCTGGATCTGTTGATTGTAATCCATCCATCTCAGAAAGATACAGTGAGATCATCCTTGCATAATTTAGTCTATTTAGAGCAAAGAAATATTTCAGAAAGTCATGAAGAGCAGCCAGGCTGAGATTCCAATCAGATGTTCTAACAGATCTGATAAAGCACAACATAGACTGTACCATATCCATATATGAACATGCCATCTTGAAGACCGGTTCCACTGATTTCCTAGAACTCACAAATCTTTTAATTTCTTCAAGTATCCTATTTTCTTTAATGAAAGACATTACCGCATCATGTTTTTGTTTAATATTGGTTTCATTTTGAGATTGTAAACTTACTGCCAGTTCATCGAGTAGAGGCTGTAACAATGTAATTTTTCCCGGTCCTTCTTTGTCAAATTCTTCTAGAAGAAGAATATTTAATGTTGTTGCAGTTGTTAAATGGGCTTCAATAGCTCTCCAGTATTTGTTTCATAGTCACTGAGGAGTACAAATCACATTCCACCCACAGCTCTGGTATTCCACTTCCACATACAAACTCACCAATTGTTCTAAGTTGAGCTATGATTATGTGCAGTTCTCCAGGCTTCAATATCCATTTGCCCTTGCAATCTTCTTTTGCCATTTCAAACTGCTTTAAAGGTTTATAAATTGCCATGTCAGCAGTAACAATGACTTTGTTTGTCGTTTTATTCACACATTCGTTTAGTTTTTCAAGCTGCCTCATAACTGTTAACTGAACAGAACTATTGGTTGGAGGCTCTAGAATTACTGGCAGCAATGAAACTCTGGAAACACATTTCACATCCACGTGGGAGAGTATATAGATATATCATTACCATTCAATATGGATCTTCGTAACAGGAACCAAACACTGTCAAAACATATTGCTTTTTTAAGTAATTCACCATATTGTTGGACAATGTTGGAAACGGCTGGTTCTGGACAACATGTATTCCAGTTCGTAGGTTTTGTACAATACAGTATTTTTGGTAAGACATCTTTAAGATTTGGTAATGGCAAATTATATGATGAGGCCAATGATATTGGAGAATGCCGATCAGACTCTTTTACATCTTGGTAAACAGTTACAGCTGTCCCATGAAATGTCTTTCTTCCATCAACGGTGTCTTCACAAAAGTCAATATTGTCCATAGCACAATGTATAAACCTGTCAGTAACCAAATCTGGTGGTATGTATACGCCATCATTGCTAATAATCCTATTAACCACACTTCTTGCAATATCTGTTGTGCCGGAAATTAGGCATTTCGTCACCTTTTTTAATTTATTCTATAATTTTAAATTTTTTTTGGGGTTTCCATTTTTTTAATTTATCTGGTGGTTAATGGGGGTGATTTACTTTTTGTTAGGCCGGTGTACGCCACCGATTTAAACTTGGTGCCAGTGGACCGAAGCCCCTTCCCAGGGGGCCAATCTGATATTTTGCTGTCTAATGTGGACATGGTCAGCCCGGTTGAAATTTCTCTCGCCTGCAGTCACGCCCCGAGTTTGTAATTTTAATTCCCTGCATGACCAAAACTGCTTTGAGCAGCTCCTGGGCTGCAAGCTGCTACCTTGTAGAGGCCTGCTGAGAAAAGCATGTCTCGTCACGAAGCAGTCTCCAGTGGAGCTGCGTTCCCACCTTAGTGGCTATTTCTGCCCCCCCCCTCCTCCTCACTTTAGTTCTGAGAAATTAAGCTAAGAGCAGTGACCGGACGGGACGATGACCTGATGCAAAAACCTTCTCCCGGGTCCGGCAGACACATCCCTGACATCTAGCGGCAAAAAAAAGTAACCGCGGGCCTGGTCGCCAGCGTGCAGAGCTTACCCTCATGACACCTGGTGGCAAGTCTGCTCACCACCTCAAGTAGTTCCCCCTTACGCCGCTAGAAGGCAGCGTCGCGGTGCCATAAGGCACTATGCTTTCCTCTCGCGGCCCGGAGAAGTCGATTGTTCTTTACTTTCGTTTCGGTCCGGTAGAGAGCGCGCATGTCGTGTTGTTGTCACAACCGCCTCGGACTCCTTCGGAAATTTTCGGCTTAGAACCGAACCTACCCCCTCCTTTGACCCGGGGCCTTACCGCCCGATTTAATTAGGTGCTTTGGCCGATTGCGGGGCACTAAGCCCTCTGACCTCGGCTACTGACCTCGACTTCTCTACGTCCTCTGCGCTAAGAGGCTTTTTGCGGGAACGGCGATTTTCGCGTGCAAGAGAATGTAGTCAGTTTGCTTAAGGGATGTGATCCCGTTTGTACAGTAGCCAGGCAGAGGTAGTTTTTAGAAAAGTCATGCGTAGTTAAATTTTTATTTCTTCTTATTTAATTCTAAAAATTCCGGTTTCGTCCGCGCATCCTGATTTCTCGGTCCGCGGCATCCTGATGTCGGCGCGAGACACCTAGTGAGCTCCGAACTCTACACCCTGGTTGGTGAGTAATTTTTTTTCTTTTCCCCCCCCATTCCCGTTTGTTGGCCTTTTGCGCCGACGGTATAGGACTGTCTGGAAGCAAGTCTAATTCGTTTTGTATTTGATTTGGGTTTCAGACAGGGTCGAAGTGCTGGAGAGACAAATTGCTCCCAGCTCGTGGTCCTGCACCTCCACTGCGGGTCACGTTAGAAGAGAGGTTTCCGCGACCCGACGTTTTTTTTGAAGACCTGGGTGGTAATGTGAAATCAACATCCCCCCCCCCCCCCCACTTTCTAGCTACGAACTACATTAATCGAATGAATAGCCTACCAGCGAACAGTGCTTTCCTCAAGAATATGTAGAATCAATTAAACTAATCATCGATGTAATTGTTGGGACATTGAAATTTGGTGCAATTTTCAAATTTTTAATTATGTAATAATTTTTGCTAAGGTGTAACATGTACTGTTTTAATTAATCCTGGGGCGCCCCCTTTAACTTTGTTATTTACTAAGATTTTTATTGTCAGGTTTGAATAATACGAACACAAAATTCCTCAATAATAAAACAGGGAACCTATAGACCAAGCTACTTGTGTAGTGTTACTTTATTTATGATATACCTTGTTCCCTTAAAAGATCCACCAACTCCCCAGTTCCTTGTGTTAGGGAGTTCCAAATTATCTTGTTCTCCACCTCGTGCCACCTCTGGTCAATAACTTAATTGTCTCATTTTTCTTGCCCAGCAGTTTCCAAGGCTCTTTTTTTAATTAAGTTAAAATAATTAAACTTTGAGGCACGAGGGGCGTTACAATTGGTAGCAGAGCATGGTTTGGTCTATAGGCATACCTAAATCGAGTAGGCATACCTAAAAAAAAATATATATATATAATAATAATAAATATAGAAAAAAAATTAATTAAATTTTTGTGATAGCAAATTTGTAATAATAACAATGTGAACTGATCGCTGGTACACCCGGTAGTTATATTGCTTTTCTATTTTAAAGTTATGATTGAGTTTTAAAGGCCCGTGTGGACTTAGTCTGCGCGCGGCGCAAGAAGTCGCGGCGTGCGGTCCGCTAGCAGGCCGACAGCGAGACGTGTCTTATCACTCGGCTCAGCTGGCGTCCCCCCCCCCCCCCCCCCCCATCACCCCACTTGAGCCAGCGACACGCCCGTTATCTGAGGGCGACGACACGGCCCTGTTTCTCCCGCACACCCCTCTCCCTTGTCCATCGTGGGAGACGACCTTGCAAGCGGCAGGTCAGTCCCCCCGTTGCGTATACAGGTTGGCAAGTCATACTGACAGGGGAAGCTCGCGCAGTTGTCTGAGTAGTACGGCGACTCTTTACGCAAATAAGTTTGGGCACATACCCCCCCACCTTGAAAGTGTGACTTACTCCCCGCGCATTGGGGCTAGTGGGTAGTTTATATTAATATAGGAAGCCTTAGGAGGTATTTAAAATTAAGATAGTTTTTAAGGGAGGAGTATTTATGGTGTACGTTTGAATCGTACATGTGTGTTAAATTTTTGTTTTAATTAGCAGTAATTTACGTCCGAGCAGTATGTTTAAGCTGGAGTTATTGCTGTCAGACGAGCTGACCTATGAGTTACAGCTACGCAATTTGCCCTCCAGTGGCAATGTCCAAGTCCTCAGGAAGAGGCTCAGGGCCGCCCTTCATGATGGTGTGCCCACTAGTGTATCGAATTTGGATTTAGATGTAACTGAAGAATTCAACCTTGCTTGCGCCAAGTTTTATGATATATCGGCTTTCGTAAGCTATCTAGATGTGGAGGAAAATTTACCCAATGTCGAGCGACATATAGTCAGGCTAAAACATGTTACCCGACGTTTGCAAAACCTGAAACAGCTTTCGGCAGACCTTCTCCATGGAATTTATATAAAAGAGGTAGAACGATGTTTGCAACAGACGGCAGGTTTCCATTCAAAATTGGCGGCGAGAGCAGCCGTTTTGGAAGACACACGACGCAGTCAGCATTATGTGGCTGGGGCACAGGCTTTAGGCATCGATTGTCCCGCCTTCCCGGAAGGGGACGCTCCTAGCTTGCCCCTGGGAGTAGAGCAACCCGACACGCGACAATCAGAAGTACGGGCGACGGTAAACAGACAGGAGACGGAAACGAGCATATTACCAGACGCAGCCCCTGACTCACAGCCACTAACGTCGCTTCCAAACCAACCGATACACGTATCTACCACTCATTCAGAGCCGCTTGTGCAGTCGACGACAGCGGCGACAAACATTACAACGAGTCATGTGACAACCCACCCCGTCACTAGCGTGACATTTTCACAGGGATTACCAACCATGGCACACCACATGACGCAACCATACCCACCAAACATGTTTTTCCCGTATCCGACCACTCAGGGCTATTTTAACCCTTATGCTCAATTTCAACCACAGTTTCCTTCATTGCAAACCACCCCACTTCCGAGTGCTGGTATTTTGCAGCCGCCACTCATAATGCCCCAGATCACTCCACCACAGGTCAGTCCCTCGGGTGCGACTCGGGAACAGATTCAGTCGCACCCGGTGCCACAAAACCAGCCTTCACCTTGGCCGGCAGGAGCCGCGGCTCAGCCCAACGACTCAGTATTGCGGAGCACGACAGCCCCAGAAACTGGCTACAGTTTCTACGGAAAAATCACCCATCCTGTAGAAAGGCTACTCAAGGATTTGCCAGAGGCGTCGGGTCTGGACGCACACAAACTGATTGATTTCCTTCGAGTCTTGTTAAAGCTACGACAAAAGGGAGGGATTCCCGACAAACAAATTTTTGAAATTGTTTACCCGTACACCCAAGCTCCCCTAAGTGAGAGAATCATGGCAGCCATGGAGAATGACCTCACTTTCGACGAGTTTCATGAAGACGTGTTAAATTTTTGTATACCGAGTAGGCTACTCACAAACATCCGGTTGGAGTGGTTTAACCGACTGCAGCAGCGTAATGAAGCCTTGCCAAATTACGTGGCTGACATACGCGAAGCCAACCAGGTACTCAGGCTAAAGGTTTCCGAGAGAGAGGTCGTGAGTACGATTCTAGACGGTTTGAACCCAGCGGAGCGCTCGCGCTCAGTGTTCCAGGCACACCCCCAAAATTATGCTGAACTAGATAAACTTTGCGTACACGCCACAAACATAGAATACGCTGATTTTCAGCGAAATAAACAAGCCACATTCGCTAGTCAACAAGGTAGCAGCGCAGGAGCGGAGCGCAGTAATTCGCAACATAAGAATGCAGCACAGAAACATCAGGGCAATACATTTTCCCCTTCAAGGCCACAAGGGAAGTATCAACAAAATACACATTGTAATTTCTGTAAAAGAGACGGACATTCCCTGTCCCAGTGTTACCACAAAAACAACAAACAAAATGGCGACACTCCAAAAAACGCATAACGCGGTGGCCTGAACAACCTTATTCAGGACCACCGAAAAATTCAAGTGTTAAAGATTTTTCTTATAATTGGGAAGTTAAACTGGCGTCAAATAATAGCAGTACACAAGAAACACCATTACACAAAAACAATAATCCTAACAACAAGGAGTCCAGGAATAAAAGTAACAAACGAGGTCACAAACATCAACAAAGAAAGCACAATAGCAGGAGAAATAACAAAAATAAGGGAAATGGTAATTCAACGCACACGGATTCATGTAAAACGTGTGTTGATCCTACAAATAAGGGCAAGAGAAAGTGCCACCAAATTTTTGGTAATATTCCTACAGTAATTCCGTATGCAGTAACAACGATTGGCGAACACACTGTACCGGGACTAATTGATACGGGATCAGCGAGGAGCCTGATTTCTGGGCAGTTTTATAAGAAGTTAAAACAGAGCAAATTAATTCTAAGGACTGAGACCACTAAGTTACAATGTTTCACAGCTTTAGAGCAGCCTTTAAATATAACGTTAGCAGTTGTGATCAAGGTGAAGATTGATTTATATTCATGGAATTTTCCATTTCTGGTGTATGATCAACTTGCCACAGACCTAATCTACGGGTCTGATTTCATTGCCAAGACAGGTCTAATCATTAATCTTCAGGCGAAGAATTTCGTTTTCAAATTCAACATGGGTAATCCTATTCCTTGTGGGACCCCTGAACAAATAGTTTCAGTTCCGGCCGAGCCAACGGCAGCCATCTTGGATCAGGGTAACACCATTTCACACGAGCACCTTAATACACAGCAGCGGGCCGCCATTGATAAATTATGCAGTAGTTTTCCAGATGTCTTGAGTAGTAAACTAGGTCGCACAAATTTAGTCGAGTATCAAATTGAGTTAGCGGATAAAATACCAGTGAGATCTCACCCTTATCAATTTTTAGGCCCTAAGATGCAGACGATGCGCAATCATGTTCAGGAGCTTTTGGAAAAAGGGGTAATCGAACCCTCGACCTCCGCCTACAGTTCCCCAGCTTTCCTGGTGCCTAAGGGCAAGGATCAACAACGATGTGTAATTGATTACAGAAAAGTTAATGAGAAAATAGTCATACAAAACATACCTTTGCCAGACCTAAACACTGCCTTTCATTGGTTCAGTAAGGCCAAATATTTTAGTGTGTTTGATCTAAATTCTGCCTACCACCAAATTCCCCTCACTGCGGATTCAAAACCCATCACAGCCTTCTGTGTCCCTTGGAACTTGTACCAATACACAGTAGTACCTTTCGGACTTGCCACGGGAGCCCAAGTACTAACTCGACTCCTGGATCAGATACTAGGAGATCTAAAATTCAAAACAGTGTACAACTACCTAGACGATGTCGTCGTATATTCAGAAACATTTGAAGAACACATAAAACATTTAGAGGAAGTCCTTAGTAGATTTCGTAAAGCGGGGTTAACTGTCAACACAAAAAAGGTTAAGTTTGCAGTCCAAGAACTGTCTTTTCTAGGACACCTGGTTTCTAGCAAGGGAGTCACCATTGATCCTTCACGTACTCAAGCTATTCGTGATTTTCCGCCTCCCACAAACCCTAAGGGTATTTCACGTTTTATTGGTATGGCAAATTTTTACTCAAAATATATTCCTAATTTCGCTGAGCACGCAGCACCACTAAATACGTTGCGTAAGAAAAACACACCTTTCACATGGGGTCCGGAACAAGAAAAAGCTTTTAATTTTCTGAAACAGGCGATTTCTTCCCCGCCTGTACTCCGCATGGCAGACTTCACCAAACCTTTCATTTTACAGACTGATGCGTCCAGTGTGGCTATAGGCGCAGTACTGTCACAGGAAGTCGAAGGCTGTAGACAGCCCATTGCGTTTGCGTCGCGGACACTTACCCACGCCGAGAGGAAAGCCTCCTCGATCTATGAATTAGAATGCCTCGCCGTGGTATTTGGCATCGACAAATTCCGCCAATTTATAGAACACAGGGAATTCCTGTTAGAGACAGATAATCAGGCATTAGCCTGGCTTTTGGCACACCCGAAAAAATTAGGGAAACTCGGGCGATGGATTGCAAAAATTTCCTCTTTAAAGTTCAAAATCCAACACATTCGTGGCACACAGAACATAGTAGCGGACACACTGTCGCGCATGTTCGAAAATCCAACTCAGGCTCCGCCCGAAGGAACACCACTCTTATGTCAAGCCCTATTGACAGAGTTTCCGTTGGCATTTCAGGATTTACAGAGCCAGCAGGAAGCTGACCCACACATTTCCAGTATTCTTAAACCTTTTAGTTCAGGAACGGCGCCAAAATACTTTAGGAGGTCTAAGGGGCTGTTACAAAAACGCACCCCCTAATCAAAAACATACAAAATTGTGCTCCCACAAAATCTGCGTAATATGATTTTCCATTATTATCACACCTCGCCGGTGGGCGCACACCTCGGTATATATAAGACCATTCAGGCTATCCGACGTCATTTCGTGTGGGACGGCATGCACAAGGACATCACCGAGCAGGTGAAACTATGCAAAATCTGCGCTGAGTAAGCCAGCGCAGAATACTCGTTTCGGTTATTTAACTTCAGATGTGGCCGAGCGCCCCATGCAAAAGATGTTTATAGACTTTGTCGGACCTTTCCCGCACTCAAAGACAGGAAACACTATGCTGCTGGTGTGTATCGACGCCTTCACAAAATTTGTCTGGCTCATCCCCATGCGAAAAGCCACCGCAGAAAACACTGTATCTGCGCTACGTAATCAGATCTTCAAGACGTCGGGAGTCCCGTCTATAGTAGTGTCAGATAATGCAACCCAGTTCACGGCTAGGATTTTTAAGAACATGTGCTTCTCACATGGCATTCTGCACGTCACAACCTCGCCTTATTATCCACAGCCCTCGCATGTTGAGAGATTCAACCGCAATCTCCGGTCTGCTTTAATAGCTTACCATGCGCAGGAGCAGGATAAATGGGATTCGGATTTGGTGTGGCTGCAAATGGCCTTTAATTATGCACATCATGAGGGACACAAAAGTACTCCTTTCGAACTCATGTTCACTTACCGACCAAATACCCCTCTTTCAAATCTTTGGTCTTTGAATGACCTATTGCCCGATGATCCGAGAGACATCAGGGAGATTTGGAGAAGAGCTCGTAAAAATCTCAACCTGGCTCATGAGAGCAGAAAAAAGAAATACAACGAAAACCGATCTCCTAACCCTTACAGGGTAGGCGATTTTGTGCTTTGTAAGGCACACCCACTCAGCAAGGCAGTGGATAAGTTTTCCGCCAAGCTGGCGTACCGCTGGAGGGGTCCTTTTCAAATACAGCGATTTTTAACGCCAGTTACGGTTAGCCTAGCTGACCCCAGTTCAGGAGAATTCGTGACCAGAGCGCACATCTCCCATCTAAAGAAAACACAGGCTGACTTAAAGTAGATGTGTTTAATTTTCTTTACCCTAACATAGGGGACTCTCTAATATTAGGCATGCCAGAAATCCTCGAGGTCTTAAAAATCCATGGTACTAGAAATAAGAATGCTAGCTTTACTTTGTATTAGTTTTAAGTGGCCACTTAGTTAATAAGCTCTTAGTTAATAAGTTTGTTTAAGGGTTATCGATATGTTGTGCCTGAGAGGCGGACGCGTCTCAAAGGTGTTAGAATATAAGTAGTAGGATACAGGCGAACCTGGTACTAGTTTTACTGAGCAGTGTAAGTGTTGTTTTTTTTCTTCCCTATATGCTCCGCATTCAAGCGGGGGAGTATGTGCCGGAAATTAGGCATTTCGTCACCTTTTTTTAATTTATTCTATAATTTTAAATTTTTTTTGGGGTTTCCATTTTTTTAATTTATCTGGTGGTTAATGGGGGTGATTTACTTTTTGTTAGGCCGGTGTACGCCACCGATTTAAACTTGGTGCCAGTGGACCGAAGCCCCTTCCCAGGGGGCCAATCTGATATTTTGCTGTCTAATGTGGACATGGTCAGCCCGGTTGAAATTTCTCTCGCCTGCAGTCACGCCCCGAGTTTGTAATTTTAATTCCCTGCATGACCAAAACTGCTTTGAGCAGCTCCGGGGCTGCAAGCTGCTACCTTGTAGAGGCCTGCTGAGAAAAGCATGTCTCGTCACGAAGCAGTCTCCAGTGGAGCTGTGTTCCCACCTTAGTGGCTATTTCTGCCCCCCCTTCCCCTCTCTCCTCCTCACTTTAGTTCTGAGAAATTAAGCTAAGAGCAGTGACCGGACGGGACGATGACCTGATGCAAAAACCTTCTCCCGGGTCCGGCAGACACATCCCTGACATCTAGCGGCAAAAAAAAGTAACCGCGGGCCTGGTCGCCAGCGTGCAGAGCTTACCCTCATGACACCTGGTGGCAAGTCTGCTCACCACCTCAAGTAGTTCCCCCTTACGCCGCTAGAAGGCAGCGTCGCGGTGCCATAAGGCACTATGCTTTCCTCTCGCGGCCCGGAGAAGTCGATTGTTCTTTACTTTCGTTTCGGTCCGGTAGTCGTGTTGTCACAACCGCCTCGGACTCCTTCGGAAATTTTCGGCTTAGAACCGAACCTACCCCCTCCTTTGACCCGGGGCCTTACCGCCCGATTTAATTAGGTGCTTTGGCCGATTGCGGGGCACTAAGCCCTCTGACCTCGGCTACTGACCTCGTCTTCTCTACGTCCTCTGCGCTAAGAGGCTTTTTGCGGGAACGGCGATTTTCGCGTGCACGAGAATGTAGTCAGTTTGCTTAAGGGATGTGATCCCGTTTGTACAGTAGCCAGGCAGAGGTAGTTTTTAGAAAAGTCATGCGTAGTTAAATTTTTATTTCTTCTTATTTAATTCTAAAAATTCCGGTTTCGTCCGCGCATCCTGATTTCTCGGTCCGCGGCATCCTGATGTCGGCGCGAGACACCTAGTGAGCTCCGAACTCTACACCCTGGTTGGTGAGTAATTTTTTTTCTTTTCCCCTCCCATTCCCGTTTGTTGGCCTTTTGCGCCGACGGTATAGGACTGTCTGGAAGCAAGTCTAATTCGTTTTGGATTTGATTTGGGTTTCAGACAGGGTCGAAGTGCTGGAGAGACAAATTGCTCCCAGCTCGTGGTCCTGCACCTCCACTGCGGGTCACGTTAGAAGAGAGGTTTCCGCGACCCGACGTTTTTTTTGAATACCCGGGTGGTAATGTGAAATCAACATCCCCCCCCCCCCCCCCCACTTTCTAGCTACGAACTACATTAATCGAATGAATAGCCTACCAGCGAACAGTGCTTTCCTCAAGAATATGTAGAATCAATTAAACTAATCATCGATGTAATTGTTGGGACATTCAAATTTGGTGCAATTTTCAAATTTTTAATTATGTAATAATTTTTGCTAAGGTGTAACATGTACTGTTTTAATTAATCCTGGGGCGCCCCCTTTAACTTTGTTATTTACTAAGATTTTTATTGTCAGGTTTGAATAATACGAACACAAAATTCCTCAATAATAAAACAGGGAACCTATAGACCAAGCTACTTGTGTAGTGTTACTTTATTTATGATATACCTTGTTCCCTTAAAAGATCCACCAACTCCCCAGTTCCTTGTGTCAGGGAGTTCCAAATTATCTTGTTCTCCACCTCGTGCCACCTCTGGTCAATAACTTAATTGTCTCATTTTTCTTGCCCAGCAGTTTCTAAGGCTCTTTTTTTAATTAAGTTAAAATAATTAAACTTTGAGGCACGAGGGGCGTTACACTGTTTCAATTCTCAGGACTCTTGAGTAATCAATACTGCAACCAATGTTATAAATGAGTTTGATCAAAGACTGACTTCATGTTGTATTATGAATAGATAAGCCACAAGCCACCTGAAGAGGTAGTTCTCGACTGTGATGGAAACTTAAAGATGTTTTGTTTTCTACTTGTCTTCGAGAAAGACAGTTTGACATGAGCGTCTGTGACATATTGCTTGCTCGTCTCTGTACATCTTCGTTCTTTGTTATTTTATTTTCATTAATGGTATTTTCCCCTGCGATACACCATTTAAAGAACATTTCAATTTCTTGTGGAACAATTTCTGTGAGACTTTCTGGAATAACACCATCAAATGTCCATGATTTTGCTTTAAAAATGTGTTTTCTTATAATGCTTGCAGATTCAAGCAATACATTCAATTCTCTCATCATTTCATCGCCACAACTTTCCACTTCAGCGATCAGTTTGTCTCTAGTACATTTCATTGAAACTCTTTGCGGCTTGTTAGCCTGGTTTGGACGAGAGAATTCAATGTCTTTGTCTGATAGTTCTGTTTCAATGAAAACTTTAAGTCGTTTGCGTGTCATAGCATTACGCTGTACATTGTTTGAAGAACAAATATTTAAATATGTTTTTTCCAGGACATCCATTCCAAATATTTTTCCTGAAGACAGTTCCTGCTCCAATATATTTATAAACTCTACACATGCTGCCATTGAAGCAACATCCTTAATCTGTTGATTTGTGTCCGTATTCTTCGGTCGAAGGATGTTAGTGACATTTTTTGCCCAGCATTTAGGGTGGTACATCACGTCAATTGCATGAGCGTCATTTAGGTCTACAGCTTTGCTAAGCCGTACTCGTAAAATGTCATCATTATTTAGTTCAACAGCATGGCGCAAGTTTTTCCCAGCAGTATTAGTAGACACTTTTCTTAATTTAAGTCTTCTAGAACCTGGCTTGTCACAAAAAAACTGTTCTTTTATATAGTTCCTTGTTTGAGATCTTGTTAATTTGATAGAAAAACTTTCAGAGGTTGACGCACATGCCTCTTGCAATGGCTCATTTAATCTTTCCTCGTATTTCTTTCTTAAATGTCCAATATGCTTTTTATGGGTTATACGTTGATAACACGATCTATGCCATGCAATATTTTGTGTTCTCATCGAATCAACACTAAAATTGTCATCAAACTGGTTTACTATATTTTCGCATTGTTCATCACCATAACATTGTCTTTCAGCTATGCAATCCACAAGTTTCTTGTAAGTATCACTAGATGGATGAGATACTAGTTTTTTAGACGATGACGAGTTACAGAGGACACAACTAGGATTATTTATTGTCTTCCTCTTCCTCAAACTGCAATGATATGCAGCATCCATTATTACGTTTTTTTTTTTTCTGGTTACTTCTCCAAGTTATCTGTAACAAAAATAGATTTAATATTAGCTTAATATTGAATGCATACATAACATGTACAAAGTTACAGAAAGCTGATATTGGCGAGTAATACTGGAGATTTCTAGCATCTGAGTGAATATTCATTTAAAAGCTAAATTTCTATGTTAAAGGTCAGTCGTACACAAAATACCTTTAGAAAATGTTTTGTGTATAATTTAATACTGAATACTTTTTGTAAGAAGAAACTTTGTCATAAATATTGTATTTTACGAGCTAAACATGAAAAACCAATACCGTGTACAGCAGAGTGGCTGCCATTTTGTTTTTTGAGTGTAAGATTAATCTGCCACTAGTGTCTACTGTCCACCATCCAAATACTGATTCTCCATGTTATAACTAAGAGATTAATACTACTCCCATGCTTGTATCATCAAAAATCCCACGGATGTACACTTGCAAGCCAACTAGAAAGTTGAAGCTTCATATTGTGTTATATTTAAAAAAAGTGCTTGATATATAATTCTTTTATTTTTAACATTATACTCTAAAATATTCCATATTGATTGTCTGAGTCTGGAAAATATTAGTTTAGTTTTATTTGTTATATATTTTATATGAGGTAAAAAGTTTAATTTTAAATCTACTATTACACCTAAATATGTGAATTCTTTTATTATCTTAATACTTATGTTGTTATATTTAACAGTTGGGGGTCTTTTATATAGGTCACCTTTTACCTGGAGTACAAAAGTTTATCTGTTGATAATTTTAAGTTTTGATTATCCATTCATGATTTGGTTATTGTTAATATATTATTTGATTTTATTTCAATTTCTTGTCTAGAATTGCCTGGTATTATTAAAGCTAGGTCATCCGCAAAAGCTATGGTATTTATCTTATGAGTATCATTTATAAGGGCTATATAATCATTTATTATTAGATTTCAAATTGTCGGTCCTAAAACTAAGCCCTGTGGGCATCCTCTGTTCATATCTCTTTTTATTTTAGTTGTGCCTAAGTTAAATTGAATTTCTCTATTTTCTAGATTGCTCCATAGTAATTTTTTAAGTTTTATGGATAATGGAAGTTTATTTATTGTTTGTTTAATATTAGTACAGTTTACTGTAGAAAATGCATTATGTATATCTATAAAAATTGTTATATGATTATCAGTTATGGATTTTATTATCTCTAATAATTTATTGATAGCATGTTCTGTAGATTTTTGTTTTCTAAAACCAAATTAATAAAATAAAAAAATCTACAACACGTAGACCCACAGTCGCCGTCCACAGCATGATGAATAAGTTTGTGCTGCAAATTGTAATGTAAGTATGCAGTCAAGTGTGAGTTTTTTTGCTGTGCGCTCTCCAAAGCAGCATTGACATTGTCATTTTGAATGTAGACAGGCTGCATGCCTTCAAGGTGAAGTGCAAGCCTCACAACGACAATGTTTTTATCGGCCATTTTGAATGAAAGCAAACGCCAACACGCTTCTGGGGAACTGATGAAGCGACAGTCAATGAAGGACTGCACCTCGTCCCTCACAATATCATCGACTTGCATTACAGCCGAATCGTGACCCTTGTGGATGTGCTTGTACAGATATTTTGTGGCCTGCATAGAAGAGCAGATCTCGACATTGATGTGGCACTGGTATTTGAGAAGCAGGTACGGGTTATACGGAACAATGTGCCTGTTGTCATACTGGTTCGTGTCATACTGGTTCGTACCAATAGTCACGGTACAACCATTGTCTGGCCTGCGATACTGCACAAAGCCTTTGTAGTTCAGGAGAGATTCAGTCCTAAAAGCCTTGGGAAAGTTTAAGCGGCATTTTCCTTCTCTGTAGCAGGAGGCATCCTTGCCACACTTGACATGTACCATGTGACTCTTGACCAATTCATGAAGTTGAGGCGAAACATCGAAATTAGGAATTTGTGCACATACAGTAGCATCAGCAGCTTCTGGTGTTAAAATTTAATCAGGTTTATCCATGATAATGAGGATGTGTGCATGAGGCAGACCACGCTTTTGGAATTCAATGGTATAAGTGTAGGCATTAACTTTGCCCAACATTTGATGCTTCGAAAATTCCTGAATGAAGTCCTCCAGCTTCATTTTGAACACCCTGCATACCAAGTCAGGGCGATGGCAAAAAAGTTGTCGACCTTGAAGATTCGCTCTTTCACCTTTTAAGGATCCATTTATAATTTTTGCATTAATGTTATAGTTAGACATGCGAACAACGATGCACCTTGTCCCATTGCAAAGACCATGCTTGGGATCTAAATTTCGGATAAGCATGAAGCATGATCTAACAGCAAGGGTCAAAGAGTGAGGAGGAAGGGAAGAAAGTGTGAGTGTGTTTAAGAACTCGACAGGCACATTCATCCCTTCTTCTGCTGTCTCCTCCAGCCTGTCGAAGCTCCGGTATGTACGTGATTCCGTACGTAATCGGGACACCATCTTTGTGTTGATGACATCATTTTTTGGACACAGTATCGCCCGGCTGATGACGACCTGCAATCATACGTACAACA
>NC_086333.1:0-8000 GCF_032445375.1 Bacillus rossius redtenbacheri | reverse complement strand
CTGCAGTCTCATCATCTTGGACGAGGCTCCTATGGCACCTAAGCATGACTTCACCAAGTGGATGCATTGCTAAGAGACATCACCAACAATGACCATACCAAGTTCGGTGGCAAAGTTCTGCTGCTTGGAGGAGACTTTAGGCAGGTCCTGCATGTCGTTCAACACGGTCGTCGGGCCAATCAGGTCAATGCCTACATCTAGAACTCTCCATTGTTGCCTTCCTTCAGAAAGTTCAGCATGAGAGTCAACATAAGGGCAGAGCAAGGCCAGAGGAGTTACAAGACTTCCTCATGCGAGTGGGCATCGGGATTACACCACCAATCGTAGATCTGCCCGAAGACTTCATCGAGGTTCCGTGTACGATGATGCTACAGGACGATGCGGACATCTGTTCGGTTGTGTTCGGTACCGAAGGTCTCAACAAAGAGGTATGTCTGCGCATCTTCTTTTCCCATATACAGGGCATGTGTCAGCTTTATGCTGTGTGACTATCATTGTTGTACATATGATTGCATGTCGTCAGCAGCCGGGCGATACTGTGTCCAAAAAATTAGGATGTAGATGTCATCAACAAAAAGATGGTGTCCCGATTATGTACGGAATCACGTACATACCGGAGCTTCGACAGGCTGGAGGAGACAGAAGAAGAAGGGATGAATGTGCCTGTCGAGTTCTTAAGCACACTCACACTTTCTTCCCTTCCTCCTCACTCTTTGACCCTTGATATTGGATCATGCTTCATGCTTATCCGAAATCTAGATCCCAAGCATGGACTTTGCAATGGGTCAAGGTGCATCGTTGATCGCATGTCTAACTATGTCATAGATGAAAAAATTATAAATGGATCCTTCAAAGGTTTATGAGAGAATCTTCAAGGTCGATAACTTTCTTGCCATCGCCCTGACTTGGTATGCAGGGTGTTCAAATAGAAGCTGGAAGACTTCATTGAGGATCTTACAAAGCATCAAATTTTGGGCAAAGTTAATCCCTACACTTATACCATTGAAATCCAATAGCGAGGTCTGCCTCATGCTCACATTCTCATTATCATGGATAAACCTGACAAAATTTTAACACCAGAAGCTGCTGATGCTACTGTATGTTCACAAATTCCTAATTTAGATATTTCGCCTCAACTTCATGAATTGGTCAAGTCACATGGTAGATGCCAAGTGTGGCAGGAATGCCTCCTGCTACAGAGAAGGAAAATTCCGCTTCAACTTTCCCAAGGCTTTTAACACTGAATCTCTCCTGAACTACAAAGGTTTTGTGCAGTATCGCACGCCAGACAATAGTTGTACCGTGAATATTGGTACGAACCAGTATGACAACAGGCTAATTGTTCCGTATAACCCGTACCTGCTTCTCAAATACCAGTGCCACATCAATGTCGAGATCTGCTCTTCTATGCATGCCACAAAATATCAGTACAAGTACATCCACAAGGGTCACGATTCGACTGTAATGCCAGTCGATGATATTGTGAGAGACGAGGTGTAGTCGTTCATTTACTGTCGCTCTGTCAGTTCCTCAGAAGCGTGTTGACATCTACGCGCTGATGTTATTCGAAGCTGCGACTTGGTGTGTTACTTCGCGCCTACGGGTATACTTTCCACACATTCTATTTCACTGCAACCTATTGGATCCTCTGCATTTGTATGCTCGGCTCAGGCAACAGTTGCTCGCTGCCACTTCCAATTATGAAGTGGCCTGTGAAAATCGAGCAATTCTACACATTGCCTCACGGTTTTTGCACTTCAACAAAAGTCTGGCCGACAATGGCCTTCCTTCGCCCGATGAGGGACGTGTTCACGACATGCCGCAATTCGATGTAGATGTCGAAAGAACGGAAGCAGAGTTCATGTCGTCCCTTCTCAGTGTGGATTAACTATCAGTTTTCGAACACATCATGGCTGCTGTTTTTGAGTCTGTATTTTGCGTAGAACCTCGCTGCAAAGCATATTTCTTGGATGGTCCTGGAGGTTCTGGGAAGACGTTCCACTACAACTGTCTCATAAATAGCTTTCGAGCTCAAGGCAAGGTCGTTTGTCCTGTTGCCTGGACTGGAATCGCTTCAATCCTACTTACAGGGGGTACCACTTTTGACTCTCTTTTCAAATTTAGTGTGCCGTTAACCAATTATTCAGTTTGTAACATTTCTCATCGGTCTAAAGAAGCTGAGTTTCTTCGAGCCTGCAGTCTCATCATCTGGGACGAGGCTCCTATGGTACCTAAGCATGACTTCACCAAGTGGATGCATTGCTAAGAGACATCACCAACAATGACCATACCAAGTTCGGTGGCAAAGTTCTGCTGCTCGGAAGAAACTTTAGGCAGGTCCTGCCTGTGGTTCAGCACGGTCGTCGGGCCAGATCAGGTCAATGCCTGCATCTAGAACTCTCCATTGTTGCCTTCCTTCAGAAAGTTCAGCCTGAGAGTCAACATGAGGGTAGAGCATGGCCAGAAGGAGTTCCAAGAATTCCTCATGCGAGTGGGCGACGGGCTTACACCACCAATTGTATATCTGCCCGAAAACTTCATCGAGGTTCCGAGTATGATGGTGCTACAGGACGATGAGAACATCTGTTCGGTTGTGTTTGGTACCGAAGGTCTCACCGAAGAGGTATGTCTGCGCATCTTCTTGTCCCTTATACATGGCATGTGTCAGCTTTATGCTGTGTGACTATCATTGTTGTACGTATGATTGCAGGTAGTTAGCAGCCAGGCGATACTGTGTCCAAAAAATGAGGATGTTGATGTAGTCAACAAAAAGATGGTGTCCCAATTACGTACATAATCACGTACATACCGGAGTTTCGACAGGCTGGAGGACACAGCAGAAGAAGGGATGAATGTGCCTGTCGAGTTCTTAAGCACACTCACACTTTCTTCCCTTCCTCCTCACTCTTTGACCCTTGATATTGGATCATGCTTCATGCTTATCCGAAATCTAGATCCCAAGCATGGTCTTTGCAATGGGTCAAGGTATATCGTTGATCGCATGTCTAACTATGTCATAGATGAAAAAATTATAAATGGATCCTTCAAAGGTGAAAGAGCGAATCTTCAAGGTCGACAACTTTCTTGCCATCACCCTGACTTGGTATGCAGGGTGTTCAAAATCAAGCTGGAGGACTTCATTGAGGATCTTACGAAGCATCAAGTTTTGGGCAATGTTAATGTCTACACTTATACCATTGAATTCCAAAAGCATGGCCTGCCTCATGCTCACATCCTCATTAGCATGTATAAACCTGACAAAATTTAAACTCCAGAAGCAGCTGATGCTACTATATGTGCACAAATTACTAATTTCAATGTTTCGCCTCAACTTCATGAATTGGTCAAGAGTCACATGGTTCATGTCAAGTGTGGCAAGGATGCCTCCTGCTACAGAGAATAAAATGCCGCTTCAACTTTCCCAAGGCTTTTAGGACTGAAACTCTCCTAAACTACAAAGGCTTTGTGCAGTATCGGAGGCCAGACAATAATTGTACCGTGATTATTGGTAGGAACCAGTATGACAACAGGCACATTGTTTCGTATAACCCGTACCTGCTTCACAAATACCAGTGCCACATCAATGTCGAGATCTGCACTTCTATGCAGGCCACAAAATATCTGTACAAGTACATCCACAAGGGTCACAATTCGACTGTACTGCAAGTCAATGATATTATGAGGGACAAGGTGCAGTCGTTCATTCTCTGTCACTACGTCAGTTCCCCAGAAGCGTGTTTGCGTTTGCTTTCATTCAAAATGGCCGATAAAAAACATTGTCGTTGTGAGGTTTGGACTTTACTTTGCAGGCATGCAGGCAGTCTACATTCAAAATGACAATGTCAATGCTGCTTTGGAGAGCGCACAGCAGAAAAAATACACACTTGACTGCATACTTTCATTACAATTTGCAGCAAAAACTTATTCATCATGCTGTGGACGGCGACTGTGGGTCTACGCCATGTCCTCTTCAACTAACGTATGTCGACTTCTCGCAGCACTACCGCTGAATGGAAAAGGAGAGAGTTTGGAAGCCTAGAGACAAAGGAGGCTTCAACACAATCTCTAGGTTGTACCAGGTGAAGCCCCAGAAGGATGAGGAAATCGTGTGCTTTAGAATTCTCCTTCATAATGTCAAGGGTGCTACATCCTTCCAAAACATACACACTGTGAGTGGGTTCGAGCATCCTTCCTATAAAGATGTATGCCAAGCTCTTCTTTTTCTCGACAGGGACGACATCTACGAGCTGTAGTTATTCGAAGCGGCGACTAGGTGTTCCCCTGGCCTACGGGTATTCTTTGCCCACATTCTATTTCACTGCAACCTATCGGATCCTCTGCACTTGTTAGCTCGGCTCAGGCAACACTTGCTCGATGACAATTCCGATGATGAAGTGGCCGGTGAAAATCGAGCACTTCTACACATTGCCTCACGGCTTTTGTAATTTAACAAAAGTCTGGCCGACTATGCCCTTCCTTCGCCCGATCAGGGACGTGGTCACGACTTGCCGCAATTTGATGTAATTGGCGAGAGAACGGAAACAGAGTGCATGTCGTCCCTTCTCAATGTGGATCAAAAGCAGTTTTCGAACACATCATGGCTGCTGTGTTTGAGTCTGAATTTTGCGAAGAACCTCGCTGCAGAGCATATTACTTGGATGGTCCTGGAGGTTCTGGGAAAACGTTCCTCTACAACTGTCTCATACATAGCTTTCGGGCTCAAGGCAAGGTCGTTTGTCCTGTTGCCTGGACTGGAATCGCTTCAATCCTACTTACAGGGGGTACCACTTTTGACTCTCTTTTCAAATTTAGTGTGCCGTTAACCAATTATTCAGTTTGTAACATTTCTCATCGGTCTAAAGAAGCTGAGTTTCTTCGAGCCTGCAGTCTCATCATCTGGGACGAGGCTACTATGGTACCTAAGCATGACTTCACCAAGTGGATGCATTGCTAAGAGACATCACCAACAATGACCATACCAAGTTCGGTGGCAAAGTTCTGCTGCTCGGAAGAAACTTTAGGCAGGTCCTGCCTGTGGTTCAGCACAGTCGTCGGGCCAGATCAGGTCAATGCCTGCATCTAGAACTCTCCATTGTTGCCTTCCTTCAGAAAGTTCAGCCTGAGAGTCAACATGAGGGTAGAGCATGGCCAGGAGGAGTTCCAAGAATTCCTCATGCGAGTGGGCGACGGGCTTACACCACCAATCGTATATCTGCCCGAAAACTTATTCGAGGTTCCGAGTATGATGGTGCTACAGGACGATGAGAACATCTGTTCGGTTGTGTTTGGTACCGAAGGTCTCACCGAAGAGGTATGTCTGCGCATCTTCTTGTCCCTTATACATGGCATGTGTCAGCTTTATGCTGTGTGACTATCATTGTTGTACGTATGATTGCAGGTAGTCAGCAGCCAGGCGATACTGTGTCCAAAAAATGAGGATGTTGATGTAGTCAACAAAAAGATGGTGTCCCAATTACGTACATAATCACGTACATACCGGAGTTTCGACAGGCTGGAGGACACAGCAGAAGAAGGGATGAATGTGCCTGTCGAGTTCCTAAGCACACTCACACTTTCTTCCCTTCCTCCTCACTCTTTGACCCTTGATATTGGATCATGCTTCATGCTTATCCGAAATCTAGATCCCAAGCATGGTCTTTGCAATGGGTCAAGGTATATCGTTGATCGCATGTCTAACTATGTCATAGATGAAAAAATTATAAATGGATCCTTCAAAGGTAAAAGAGCGAATCTTCAAGTTCGACAACTTTCTTGCCATCACCCTGACTTGGTATGCAGGGTGTTCAAAATGAAGCTGGAGGACTTCATTGAGGAGCTTACGAAGCATCTAATTTTGGGCAATGTTAATGTCTACACTTATACCATTGAATTCCAAAAGCATGGCCTACCTCATGCTCACATCCTCATTAGCATGTATAAACCTGACAAAATTTAAACTCCAGAAGCAGCTGATGCTACTATAAGTGCACAAATTACTAATTTCAATGTTTCGCCTCAACTTCATGAATTGGTCAAGAGTCACATGGTTCATGTCAAGTGTGGCAAGGATGCCTCCTGCTACAGAGAAGGAAATGCCGCTTCAACTTTCCCAAGGCTTTTAGGACTGAAACTCACCTAAACTACAAAGGCTTTGTGCAGTATCGGAGGCCAGACAATAATTGTACCGTGATTATTGGTACGAACCAGTATGACAACAGGCACATTGTTTCGTATAACCCGTACCTTCTTCACAAATACCAGTGCCACATCAATGTCGAGATCTGCACTTCTATGCAGGCCACAAAATATCTGTACAAGTACATCCACAAGGGTCACAATTCGACTGTACTGCAAGTCGATGATATTATGAGGGACAAGGTGCAGTCGTTCATTCACTGTCGCTACGTCAGTTCCCCAGAAGCGTGTTGGCGTTTCCCTTCATTCAAAATGGCCGACAAAAACATTGTCGTTGTGAGGCTTGGACTTCACTTTGAAGGCATGCAGCCTGTCTACATTCAAAATGACAATGTCAATGCTGCTTTGGAGAGTGCACAGCAGAAAAACACACACTTGACTGCATACTTCCATTACAATTTGCAGCACAAACTTAGTTATCATGCTGTGGACGGTGACTGATGGTCTACGCCATGTCCTCTTCAAGTAAAGTATGTCGACTTCCCGCTGTACTTCGGCTGGATGGAGAAGGAGTGAGTTTGGAAGCCACAAGACAAGGGTGGCTTCAACATAATCTCTAGGTTGTACCAGGAAAGCCCCAGAAGGATGAGGAACTCATGTGCCTTAGAATTTATCTTCACAATGTCACGGGTGCTACATCCTTCTAAAACATACACACTGTGGGTGTGTTCGAGCATCCTACCTATTAAGATGCAAGCCAAGCTCTTCTTCTTCTCGACAGGGACGACATCTACGAGCTGTAGTTATTCGAAGCGGCGACTAGGTGTTCCCCTGGCCTACGGGTATTCTTTGCCCACATTCTATTTCACTGCAACCTATCGGATCCTCTGCATTTGTTAGCTCGGCTCAGGCAACACTTGCTCGATGACACTTCTGCTGTTGAAGTGGCCTGTGAAAATCTAGCACTCTTACAAATTTCCTCACGGCTTTCGTACTTCAACAAAAGTCTGGCCGACTATAGCTTTCCTTCGCCCGATGAGGGACGTGTTCAAGAAATGCCGCAATTTGATGTAGATGTCGACAAAACGGAAGCAGAGCGCATGTGTCCCTTCTCAATGTGGATCAACGAGCAGTTTACTAACACATCACGGCTGCTGTTTTTGAGTCTTAATCTTGCGAAGAATCTCGCTGCAGAGCTTATTTCTTGGATGGTCCTGGAGGTTCTGGGAAGACGTTCCTCTACAACCGTTTCATACATTGCTTTCGGGCTCAAGGCTAGGTCGTTTGTCCTGTTGCCTGGACTGGAATCGCTTCAATCCTACTTAAAGGGGGTACCACTTCTGACTCTCTTTTCAAATCTAGTGTGCCCTTAACCAATGACTCAGTTTGTAACATTTCTCATCAGTCTAAAGAAGCTGAGCTTCTTCGGGCCTGCAGTCTCATCATCTGGGACGAGGCTCCTATGGCACCTAGGCATGACTTCAATAAGTGGATGCATTCCTAAGAGACATCACCAACAATGACCGCACCAAGTTCGGTGGCAAAGTTCTGCTGCTCGGAGGAGACTTCAGGCAGGTCCTGCCTGTGGTTCAGTACGGTGGTCGGGCCGATCAGGTCAATGCCTGCATCAAGAACTCTCCATTGTGGCCTTCCTTCAGGCAGTTCAGCCTGAGAGTCAACATGAGAGCAGACCACGGCCAGGAGGAGTTCCAAGACTTCTTCATGCGAATGGGCGACGGGCTAACACCACCCATCGTAGATCTGCCCGATGACGTCATCGAGGTTCCGAGTACGACGATGCTACAGGACGATGCGGTCATCTGTTCGATTGTGTTCGGTACCGAATGTCTCACCGAAGAGGTATG